>NC_058409.1:83627665-83667528 GCF_002201575.2 Neomonachus schauinslandi | reverse complement strand
TAGTTAACTGTAAGGCTTAATTGTAGCATGTAGACAAAAGCATGATCTTCAAATTATGCAGTTTCTACCTTTTTAATATTTCAGAAGCTTTAAATATGCTTTATGCTTCCCTGGACCATGCTTCCTTTGATTATGATCATCTGCCTACCTTATTTTTTGTTGCGGAATCAGTTTTATATAGACTCTGTTGTGATGCATTCCAAAAGACATACTTATATTCAGTTGAAATAAAGCTGATAAAGGTATGTTTTTTTAAAATATTCTAAATATGTTGTAATTGCTACACATACTACATGTAGTCACATGACAGCTGTTTTAGGATCTAAACAGGCCATTTGGTTTTATTATGGAATATTCTCTTGTTTGATAGTTTGTTTTAATCTTCTCTCTACATGTGGACAATACATTATTACTTGATATCCAAATGGAGGTAGTTTGAGAAAATATATTTCCACCAACTATGTAAGAAAATAATATTTAATTAAAATCAAGTTTAAATGTATGTCTGCGTATGTGTAACTTTTCTTTCTATTTTAAGGATTTTTAAATGCCACTTTCCATTTAAAAATGCCAACAGATAACCTTAACTAGTTGCCCAATTTGAGAAAATGAGTTGTTCTCTCACTATTCTTTGTCATTTAGAGCCGTAAGATAGGAAACTATCTTCATGGGGTTCATGTTTTAGAAGGTCTTGGGTGTCATATGGTTCTACTCCCTGTGATGATTGAGGTTGCCTGTTGCAAAATTTTTTATGAGTCCAAAAAATTTAGGTTAAGTAGTGGTTTATTGCAAAGAAAATAAAGAAAAGCAGAAGAAAAAAATATAAGAATATATATTTTTAGGATATATGTATTTTAAGAATTACTTGCAAAAATTATTAAGTATTATTTGCAAGAATAATTTCTTATTCAGTTTTGACGGTGAACTGTTAGAAACCAAACATTGAAAATATTCATGAGTCAGCCAGGGCATTTTTGGAAGATACTATATTTTAGTCCTTAGAAATCAAGCCTAGATCCTCTCCAACATGTTTGGGGGTAAAAGACTTACGGAGACCAGGAGAAATTCAGAGAGCACATAATAGATGTAATGGAAATTGAACGTGTAAAGAACTGAGGCTTTGCATAGAAGAAGGACGGGAGAAGAGAGGCAAGATGTTACCATGATGACTTTTTCTTCTTTTTCCTGTTTCCCAAACTGTCCATTAAGGAGATATAAAAAGATTATAAAATTATTATAGAGATTTAAAAAGATATCTACATTTCTATATTAATGATAAAAGAATGAAAGGAGAAATATAAAGCAAGTCTGGTTTTCTCCCCTTTTCTTCTCATTCCCTTTAGTGACCATTTTCCATTCATGGCCATTTATATTTCTGCTACCAATAAATGACTCTAAAATAAAGTTTTAGCCATTGCACAAATTATTTATAATTTATATACACTATGTCATTTATTTATTTATTTTTAAAGATTTATTATTTTAAAGAGAGAGCACACGCACAAGCGGAGGGGAGGGGCAGAGGGAGAGGGAATGAGGGAATCTCAAGCAGACTCCCCACTGAACACGGAACCCTATGCGGGCCTCGATCCCACAACCCTGAGATCATGACCTGAACGGAAACCAAGAGTCAGATGCTTAACCAACTGAGCCACCCAGGCACCCCATCACTATGTCATTTATTTTTAAAAGGATTCCTATATCTTCTCATCTGAAAGTTTCGACAATTTGCACAGGTTCATATAATAGCTGTGTACACTTAGAACTTAACTTGCACAATGTCTTGCACAATGATCATAATTTAGATGTATTAGACATATTAACTTATTTAATCCTTATAACAATCCTAAAAGGTAAGTGCTATTATTGGCCATTATTTTACAGACTGTGGCATAGAGAGTCTAAGTGAATTATTCAAGGTCTCAGCAGAGAAGGTTTTGAAACCCAGAAGGTTTTGAAACCCAGTGGACTCTCAGCTATAATGCTATACATTTACCTTGGCTCTCAGATTTACTAATTTCAAAGTCTACTCCTTATTGTTCTAGATAATATAAATTAGCTAGTAGAAATAAGCATGCTCTATAAGTACCTTTGATTTCAGGCAAGAAGCCATTTCAGTTATCTTCCTTGACTTTGTAGAATTTTCATTATATATCTGACAGTCAGTTGGAAACCTCCCTTTTGATCTTTTCTTTTTGATGGTATGATATACTGAAACATATTGTCAGGGAAGCATCACCCACCTTCATATGCACCATTTTTTGATAAAGTAGTATATAGCTCAGCATTAGGAAAAGCCAGAAATATTTGATTCCATAATATTATTTACTTTCACATTTTGTGTGCCTTCTTTCCTCGGTATTTACCACTGAGTGTAGAATCCCATCTTAAGTATTAAAGTCTACTTAACTGAAGTGTAGAGAATAACATATAAGCAACGATAGTTTAATACATTTTAGATAGAAAATGTTCTTCAAGCTTCTATAAAAAAACTTGGAACACATAACAAACCATTAAAATATAACACATAATAAATATTATTCATCTTTTCTGTTTCACTATTAGATAATAGAGTCTGATAAATGAAGAGAAGTAGTCATGGAAAGAGAAGGAAAGAAGGGGAGTAAGGAATAAAGGAAGGAAAGATGGTAGAGTGAAGAAAGAGAAATTGACAAGGAGAGATTCAGTCTAGGAGGCAAAGCTCAAGCTGTTAAGCTACAGAAAGAATATGTACACAAATGAGACGAGGAAAGATGCACAGAGGGTCCCAGAATATTTTAGAGATACAGAAAGGCAGATTTTTAAAGAAAAATTTAGACTTTCAGAATATTATAGATGAAACCTTTTAAAACCATTTTTCCAAGCATAGTTATAACTAGGGATAGCCTCTGGGTCAGGTGAAACTCATGACCAAATTAGGGTATAATACAGTGATCATTCAAACTGATCTGTTTTTCATGTATTTTTCTATTTTGTACAATGTGAAATTTTTGAACATGAATTTTCCTTTCAGTATCCATCTCTAATTCCTTTCAAATTATTCCCCTTTGATTAATTTCATTCATTGTCTATAACAAGGGGTATTTTTTATTTTAATAGTCTCACTTAGAAAATTGCAGTATTCTTTTAAATGATCTGACAATTTCCACTTCCCATCTAACTTCAATCTCTTAGAGAAGCATAGTACTATATCAAAGTGATCTGTATGAAGAGATCCCTTGGATATCCTTCATAAATGTTTTCTTTTTATTTAAGTCTATAAATGGTGCATATTTATAATTTATAGGTACATTTATAAATATTGGTGCTGCATTCTCAGAATTTATTTTACCAATAGAATTTTATGATAAAAATACTTGGAAATCACTGCTATAATAGAAAGTTCATGACTTTTGGTGCAGCACAGTCTTGGGTTCAAAGTCCAGTCATGCCACTTATTTGTTAAATTGTCTTGGTTTAATCACTGAGACTTGGTAGAATCATCTTTTTTGTTTTATTATTGTTTTTTACATATGGATCTGACAGTACCCTGCATCATTGTTAAGAGGATTTGGACTACATGTATCTTGATAGTGATATTGTTTTGTTTTTTTTTCCCATAATCTTATGCTTTAGCAATTTAAGAATTTGTGTTCCATTTATTTCTATGGTTTGTGGGTTTTTTTCTTATGTTCTGTGAAACCTTGCACATCATGTATTTTTGCAGATATTCCATTTTCTGTATTGTATGTAAAACAAACATGCTACACATGAAACTTCACAGAGGTAAGATAGTAGTGTTTATTTAGCAATGGCTTTTTTCATAAGGGAATTGGGATCTTAGTGAGGCATGGTATGCCCAGGCAAAATATTTCTCAAAACTATCTAAAGAAATGTTTTTTAAACTGTTTTGACTGAAACTTATAGAAAGAAATATCTTTGGCATTGCAATCCAGCACACACATAATGCACACTGATTTATTTCCCAAAACAAGGAACTGTGCAATGTACTATGATATTTTCTTTTCTCTTTTATTTTGTTTAAAAATCCCCTCTCAATTGATTTCATGACTCACTTAAGGGCCATGACTTGCAACTTGAAAAGTACTATTCTATAGGACATGGAACAAAATAGCATTCAGTATTGGTCATTATATATAATGTAGAGATGGTTTATAAGATTTTCTTGGCTGAACCAGTATTTCAACCTTGATATAAATGTTTTAAAGTTATTTCAAAAGCACATAAGCTCAAGTGAGTTTGAAATTGTTTCATCAAAAGCAAATGTAATAATAAAATGGTTTAGTTTCCTTATAGTTTCTAAACATCTATTGATGCAACACAAAAATATTTTTTTTCTTTTTCTTTTGACAGATTGGCTATTTGGTCTTCTTACGACTTTTTATATATTTCCTGCATGGTCACCTAGAAAGTTTTAAACAACATTTATTTAGGCTTCAACCATATTTATACGGTAAACTATCTTTTATTTTCTGTACTTATAAATGTTTTATGTTATAGTTTGAGAAGCTCAGACTATCACTATAAAGAACATAAACTGTATTTTATTTTTCATGAAAAGTAATAGGTACAGTATTTCAGAACAAGGCTTCTGGGCCAGACTGCGTGGGTTTTACTTTTAACTTTTCTACCTAACTAAGTGCATGATCTTGTTTGTGACTCAGTTTCCTCATCTGTAATAGTATCTACCTTTCTAGATTTCAAGAAAGTAATTTTATATTTTAATAAGGTAATACTAGTGACAATGTAGATACTGAACTAGAGTAAGAAGAGTGTGGATGCAGGGCATCAGTTAGCTATGACATTAGTTGGGCAGGAGATGTTAACCATTATGAACTTTTAAAATGGGAATGAGATAGAGTAGGATAGTTTTGAAAAATGTTTAGGAGGAAAAAGACACTAAATTTGGTGATCAATTGGATCTATGCTATATATAAGGGAAAATGAGGAATTCAGGAGGAATCTTTAATTTTATATACTGACAAATACAGTCAAGATAATGCGCTCTAAACTGAAAAAATTCTGGAGAACCATTGGACGTGTTGAAATTTGAAGGTCAATCAGGTATATATACACAGTGAGTAGTTAGAAATACAGATTTGGAACTAGGGAAATAAGCAAAGGCTGGGATTCACTTATTTCATAGATACTAACATAGGTGATTTGACAATCATCCATGTTAACATGGCTGAAATAACCTTGGGGTGGAAGGTGTTGCGGGGGGGAATTAATTCTAGGAAAAGGCTTGGAGAACATAAACATTTAGTAGTTCCCTTTACATCAGTAAAGGGAAATAAGAGGGAGTAATGACATAGAAATCTAAAGAAGGAAGGTTCAAGAAGATCAACATCATCAAGAGCTATAGAAGTATTAAATAATAGGAGGTCTGAAAGTTGATGGGATTCTGTAAGCAGAAAGTCACTGTTGATCTTGGGAGCATTCCTGTTGGAGAGGTGGAAGCAAAATTCAGATTGGAGGTAAACAAAGAGTAAAGTGAAAGCCTAAGCATAAGACAGAGTTGGTGAACTATTACAAAAAGCTTAGCTATAAAGGGAAAGAGAAATACATCAATAGTTTGGATGAAAAAACAAGGTCAAAAAAGAGTTTCACTTCTTCCTTTCCAATTTGGATGCCTTTTATTTCTTTTTCTTGCTTAACTGGTATGGCTAGGACTTCCATTACTATGTTGAATAAAGATGGTGAGAATGGGCATCCTTGTCTTGTTCCTGATCTTGGAGGAAAAGCTTTCAGCTTTTCACCCTTGAATAAATGTTAGCTGTGGACTTGTCATATGCAACCTTTATTATGTTGAGTTACATTCCCTCTATACCTGCATTGTTGAGAGTTCTTTTAATCATAAATGATGTTGATTTTTGTCACATGCTTTTTCTGCATTTATTGAGATGATCATATTTTTAGCTTTCATTTTGTTAATGTGGTGTATCACATTGACTGATTTGGGGATGTTAAACCATCCTTGTATCTCTGGAATAAATCCCACTTAATCATGGTGTATGATCTGTTTAATGTGTTCTTGAATTTGGTTTGCTAATATTTTGTTGGGGATTTTTGAATCTATGTTCATCAGGGATATTGGCCTGTAATTTTCTTTTCTTGTGGCATCCTTGTATGATTTTGGTAGGGTAATGCTGGCCTAATAAAATGGGTTTAGAAGAGTTCCTTCCTCTTCTGTATTTTGGAAGAGTTTAAGAAGGATTGGTATTCTCTTTGAATGCTTGGTAGAATTCATCAGTGAAGTTGTCTGGTTCTGGATTTCTGTTTGTTGGGAGGTTTTTGATTATTGATTCAGTCTCCTTACTAATAATCACTCTATTCATATTTCCTATTTCATCTTGATGCAGTCTTCGTAGGTTGTATGTTCCTAATTATCCATTTCTTCTAGGCTGTCTAATTTGTTGGTGTATAATTGTTCATAGTAGTCTCTTATGGTCTTTTGTATTTCTTTTTTTTAATCCTTTTTTTCTATTGTAACATCTCCCTTCATTTCTTTTTTAAAAAAGATTTTATTTATTTATTTGAGAGAGGGAGAGGGTGAGAGAGAGCAGAGCAGGGTGAGGGGCAAAAGAGAAGCAGGCTCTCCGCTGAGCATAGAGCCCAATGTGGGGCTCCATCCCGGGACTCTGGGATCATGACCTGAGCCGGAGGCAGACACACTTAACTTACTGAGCCACCCATGTGCCCCATCTCCCTTCATTTCTGATTTTACTTATATGAGTCCTCTTTTTTCTCTTGGTGAGTCTAGCTCAAGGCTTGTCAATTTTTCTTTTCAAAAATCTTCATTTTTTAGTTTTAAATAAACTTTTTAGTTTAATGGATTGAATAAAGAAAACAAGGTCAAAAGAGGAAAAGATTAGTATGTTGTAGGATAAGAGATAAAAAAGAGACTCAAGATACAAAAAAGGGAATATTTGGTGGAAAAAGTCATGGAGGAGAGAATAGGAGATAATAGAAGTGTTTTGGAGACTGACCAATGAATTGCACCACTACTACAAATTCTGACAGGGTATGAAACCAAGACAAGACTGAATAAGAATTTATGTCTATCATATCACTTGTTTTGATTTCTTCATACATTATAATCCTCTTTTTAACTCCTCACTGTGTTCAGCATAGTGACTCATTAAATAATTAGATGATAGTGGCAAATAAATTTTGAAAAATTATGTGAATAAGATCTCAAGATCTCACATTAGTTTGTTATTGTAGATCTGTCCCAAGAAAACCAATAACTTTGTTTCATATAAGGATAAAATCCCCAATTTTGCCCTTCTGTCAAGTACTGTTAAGTAGAGCCTTACTTATGCTATATCTCTGTCTTTAGCAACAGAATGATTTTTACCTGGGGCCATTAGCAACTGCCTCCTATCCATGTAGCCATATAGTAGAAGAGTAGTTATTGTTATTTTTTTCCACTGTCAATAGATTGAAACTCAAAAATTGTCTAAAAGTTTACAAAAAGAACAGCATAAAGATATTTCTGTTAAATACCACATAGTGTTATGTTGAATGACATAATTGTTGTTATATTTAAAATATATTCTTTCAAAAATCAACAACAATAACATCTTGAAAAAGAATAAAACTGGAGAATGTAGGTTAACAGTGATGCTTTGTGGGATTACAGTTTCAAAGTATCCATTATGATATGATAACATACGAATGTTATAACTTAATTTATTTTCACCTGGAAGTTTCCAACCATTATTGTGCAGTAACTATACTTAATTGGGCATTCGACCATTATGCAATTGATGTTCTGAATTATATAAACTCTTCCGTATTAATTATTTACCTTGTAGTTTTCTATTATGCCAGCAGGGGTCATGCATAACATTATAAATCTTGAATGGATGGGGGAATGGATAGCAGTTTCAGCATCTAAGTACTGAATTTAATTATATTTTAGTAACTAAAAGACAAATGAAACACAATGCAAGATATTAATGAAATATTCATCACAAATTATTTTTCTTACAATAGCACTTTGTTTCTCTGGAGAGTCATATTACAAGTATCCAAACATCTTTTCAAATGTGCAATTCATTCTGAAAACCATGGAAATTATATGCAAAAGAGAACTCCCCTCTGGATCAATTTTTAGCCCTGTGGAAAACAAGAAAAGCTATAAGAACATAGATTCTGATATGGTGAGTATCCTAGTGCATAATAAGTCAGATAACATTAATATGATTAAATAATTGTGCTTGCCAATACTGTAACATTGCTGAAGATGAGTTTAGCTGGTGGTGGGGGTAGGGTGAGAGGAACAAATAGCAAAAACAATAAACCATATGCACAGTTCCTGGACAGTAGTTAATAGGATTAGCAGTGGGGCATCAGTATGCACCACTATGACTTTAAATAGAGTAATGTCATAATATCTTTTTCCCTATAGATTCCATCTCAGCTATTTAATCGGAAATAGCAATGCAATTTAATTTATAAATGAGGATTTTAAGATACTACATTTGTATTAAAAGGAAAGTGTATAAAGTACAGGCTATTAATGAGAGCAGTTGTCATATTTGATGCCTCCATAATTCATATGTAATTACATTTAAAATGCTATTAAAATCAACTGAAATGTTTTTAAATGGTTCAGAATTGAGTAAATAAAATAATCTCTAGTATATGAAAAATTGTCTTTTAATTTCTAACTTGGACATTAGTGATCAACATTAGAGAAAACTGTCCCAATCATGTAATTCCTTGGTATGTAATAAATTATGTATTATGCGAACAAAGCTGCAGTGAGCCATATAATTGTTCATATATATTATAGGCTGATGTACCTCAAAAAACAAACTTCAATCTCTGGGGCTCATATGTATTTCCTTCTCTCACATATACTCCAAAAGAAAGCAGTGAACAGTTTGAAACCTTGCTTCTTTTGTTATTTTATTTTTTGTTACATGTACTTATTATTTCATAGTTTATAAACAGAAAATTTGTTTTTCTAATAATTTCTTAAAAAGGAAAACATACAGGGGCGCCTGGGTGGCTCAGTCAGTTAAGTGTCTCTTTTTTTTTTTTTAAAGATTTTATTTATTTGACAGAGAGAGACACAGTGAGAGAGAGAACACAAGCAGGGGGAGTGGGAGAGGGAGAAGCAGGCTTCCCGCGGAGCAGGGAGCCCGATGTGGGGCTCGATGTGGGGCTCGATGTGGGGCTCGATGTGGGGCTCGATGTGGGGCTCGATGTGGGGCTCGATCCCAGGACCCTGGGATCATGACCTGAGCCTAAGGCAGACGCTTAATGACTGAGCCACCCAGGCGCCCCAAGTGTCTGACTCTTAATTTTGGCTCAGGTCGTGATCTCAGGGCTGTGGGATCAAGCCCTGTGTCTGTCTCCATGCTCAGCTTGGAATCTGCTTGGGATACTCTCTCTCCCCCTGCCCCTCTCCCCACTCATGCGCACTCTCTCTAAAATAAAAAAATGAATAAATCTTAAAGGAAAACGTTTAACATAAGGGAAGTTGAAACAACTAAAAAAATTTAAGATTCCTTTTTCAAATAGTTGTATTATGATTTGCCTCACAGTTTTCCCATGCTTCTCTTGGGCCCTTTCTAAAACAAACTAAAACATAAGTATTTAAGGAAACACATTTAACCACATCTATTTGTAATCATTATAGGCTTTTGTGTTTTCTCTTTGGCTCCTTACTTGGTGAATCATTGACATAGAGTGACATATGCTAAGTAATTTTGAACCTTTTGGTTATAATTACTAATGAGCACCAATTACTTCATGCACAAAAGGGATCTTGTTTTTAAGTTTAAAGAATATTTTAACAATAAATATATAATCTATGATATTGAACAATGGTAAGAACATTGGTCATGAGAAGAAACACCTGCTCAGCAACTGACTGTATGATTCAGAGGAGGTCCGTTGAGCTCTCTAAACCCCCTTTTGCTTATCTTTAAAAAAGACTTCATCACCACCGCCACCACCACCACCACCACCACCACCATCATCATAATCATTATTATCATCATCGTATTCACCCTAACTAATCTATAGGATTGTTGTGAAGATTGCAAAAAAGCATGTGCCTTGTAAATTATTGAGGGCTGTGAAAATGTTAACAATTATTATTGAACATTATATTTAGGAACTCACTTTAACTTAGGCAGTTAAATATAGTAATTTTCATCTAAGGACATGATTATGCTGACTAAATAATTGTGTTTTACTATGAAGTTAATTGTGCTTAATGAGTGATTTGAGTGTTTTTGCTTAAAAAAAAAGATATTGTGAAATCTTGACAATATGAGTGTTCTAGTTATGAAGCAGGCAACCTTCAGTGTTGATTCTGCTTCTCTTTAAGAATCTAAATGTTCAACAAAGCAGGAAAGAATATCCAATGGAAAAAGGACAATCTCTTCAGCAAGTGGTGTTGGGAAAATTGGACAGCTACATGCAGAAGAATGAAACTGGACCACTTTCTTATACCATACACAAAAATAAATTCGAAATGGATGAAAGACCTAAATGTGAAACAGGAGTCCATCAAAATCCTAGAGGAGAACACAGGCAGCAACCTCTTTGACCTCAGCCACAGCAACTTCTTGCTAGACATGTCTCCATAGGCAAGGGAAACAAGGGCAAAAATGAACTATTGGGACTTCATCAAGATAAAAAGCTTTTGCATGGCAAAGGAAACAGTCAACAAAACTAAAAGGCAACCTATAGAATGGGAGGAGATAATTACAAATGTCTTATCAGGTAAAGGGCTGGTATCCAAAATCTAAGGAACTTATCAAACTCAACATCCAAAAAAAAAAAAAAATCCAGTCAAGAAATGGGGAAGAAGACACAGACGTTTCCCAAAGAAGACATGTAAATGGCCAACAGACACATGAAAAAATGTTCAACATCACTCATCATCAGGGAAATACAAATCAAAACCATAATGAGATACCACCTCACACTGGTCAGAATAGCTGAAATGAACAACTCAGGAAACAACAGATGCTGGCAAGGATGCAGAGAAAGGGGAACCCTCTTACACTGTTGGTGGGAATGCAAACTGGCACAGCCACATAGGAAAACAGTATGGAGGTTCCTCAAAAAGTTAAAAAAAGAACTACCCTACAATCCAGCAATTCCACTACCAGGTATTTATCCAAAGTATACAAACATAGCGATTCGAAGGGGCACGTGTACCCCAATATTTATAGCAGCAATGTCCACAATAGTCAAACTATGGAAAGAGCCCAGATGTCCATTGACAGATGAATGGGTAAAGAAGATGTGGTGTGTGTGTATATATATATACACACACACAATGGAATATTACTCAGCCATCAAAAAAATATTACTCAGCAAGAGTGAAATCTTGCCATTTGCAACAACATGGATGGAACTAGAGGGTATTATCCTAAGTGAAATAAGGCAGTCAGAGAAAACAAATACCGTATGATTTCACTCATGTGGAATTTAAGAAACAAAACAGATGAACATAGGGAAAGGGAAGGAAAAATAAAATAAGATGAAAACAGAGAGGGAGGCAAACCATAAAAGACTCTTAACTATAGGAAACAAACAGGGTTGTTGAAGGGGAGCTGGGTGGGGGGATGGGGTAACTGGGTGATGGGCATTAAGGAGGGCACTTGAAGTAATGAGCATGTGGTGTTATGTGCAACTAAATAATCACTAAATTCTACCTCTGAAACTAATAATACAGTATATGTCAATTAAATTGAATTTAAATTAAAAAATATAAAAAATAGAAAGATGCTACCTAAAAAAAAAAAAATCTATCTGTTCTTGTCAATCTTGGTGCACAAAAGCTACAAGGAAATGGAAGATTCCTGCCATACAGCTTTGCCTGAACTGGAAGGGGCAAAATGTCAACACATGAAAAGAATGTATCTGTTTAGGGGCGCCTGGGTGGCTCAGTCGGTTAAGTGTCGGCCTCTTGCTTTTGGCTCAGGTCATGATCTCAGAGTCCTGAGATAGAGACCTCACGTCGGGGTCTGTGCTGAGCACGGAGTTGTCTTGTCCCTCTCCCTCTGCTCCCCCCCCCCCCCCCCCCTCTTGAGCTCTCTCTCTCAAAGAAATTTTTAAAAATCTAAAAAAAAAGAGAATGTTTCTGCTTAGAGTGGGACAAGTCACTAAGTCTCTGTGCCTTTCTCCACAAAGAACAAAGAGCATAGTTTCCATCTTTTCTAAGTTCTGTTTCAGCTCTATACCTCTGATTCTGTGAGGGGATTCTAACAGATTTTAGCCTATCAGATTTATTGCTGTCCTTTTCCTCCTCCCATTCCCACACAATATAAAGAATTTGAAAGGTAGTGTAGCCACAGTGCTACTAAAATTTCGGTTCAGCTAACTAATTCAGTGCTTGATTACATGTTTGAACATCGTTCCCCAGTTTCAGCCCAATTTCTTCAGTATAGCTTCGTCTAAGCCAGGCTCTCCCGTTCAGTTGAGTACTTACCCATTCAATATCCATCTCTCTCACCTACTGGGAGAAGACAGGAGGAATCAGAGAGGAAAACGGGAATATGAACAATACATCTGTATTCATCCTCCTCCTTTCTTTGTTATTGACATGCCATAGTAGAGGATTTGAGGATTTATTCTTACAGCCCTCCTTTTCCAATAATGCTCAAAGGTCCATGACGGCATATTTTGGCCACTGCAAAATATTTTGTTTTTAATATATTTATCTACGTTGGAGTAAACACATAAGCATTTAATTTGTTTTCCAAGTGCTGCCATAAAATTGCTGAAAAAATAAAGAATTCTGTAGGATATACATGTTAGGATACACACAATATAGGTGTTGGTTCTGTTTAAGAATAGGAAATTTCCTTTCCCTGCTGCTAGAACCCATTTCTTCTTTTAATATCATTTAAAGCTGATCCAGACGCAAGGTTTCCATTGACTTTGACAAATGGTGCACTTTAATTAGCTCTGTGGCTTTCAGAGCCAGAACACTGGATTGAGTTTTCCACTCTGTCTGTTGCTCACTAGCAGAACTCAATTTGCTGAGTACAGTTGTCACATGATAGTAACAACATAGTTTTTTGGAGATAGTAGATTAAACTCAACTGAAATGCAGTAGACCCTCTACTAGATAGCTGCATCTGTCCTAAAGTACAAATAGTTTTCTGAAAACTAGGAAACACACAGAGTTTACATTCAATTGTGATTAGCAACCTCATCCTCTAATGCTTTAAGTACTTGGGAAGCCAAAGGCATTATCTAAATTTGGGACATTTTGTGCTATACTGCAATTGTACATGGTTACTAGGGTTAGACTGAGACACAGGTTCTTTAAAATTAGAAGCATTATCCTATGATTCATGTCCTATCATCTAAGTAGCACATTTGTGTTAAGAGGTCCTTCCATGGCATTGTCAACCATCCCCAAAATGACTAAAAACAAGGATGAAACTCAAAAAGCTATCTCTGAACATCCAAAATACAGCCCATTCTTCAAAGCTCATTACTGTTATAAAAGAGAGTCTGGTCTGATATTCAGCGCTTGTGTACTCAAATTTGCATAAAATTCAAGCTGATGTGGTTATCTGAAATTTCAGCCAACACTAGATTAATAGCACTTTTTTAGGTGGACTTCTCAAAGTAGGTATTGTACAAACTGCACTGATAGCTTGTTGGAGAACGTAATTGAGAGGATGTGGCCACTGGTTTCTCCCATGAGCTGGACCTGGGCAATCTGAGGCTCCTCCCTGGAATGCATATTCTGCTCACTGTTCCCACAGCTGGAGCCATTTCAAGGATGTAGCCTTGAGAGATCAATGTGTTCTTGAGACCATCTGGGTGATATAAGTGACAACCCAGTTAAGGCTTCCTATAAACCTTAAGATTCAGGTGGGTGCAGAGATTTGCTTGTCTTGCAGCCACCTAAGATAATCCTCCTAAATAGGTTCCCTGGCTTATTAGACCTATCACCTACCAATCTGGAGTGGTCTGTCTCCCTCTTTAATTTCTGTTTGGACTCTGTGTACAGGATCCAGTTTGCAAAGGAGCATAATCCAAAGCTGGGCAGCAAGGCATGGAGATGAAAGAACTATAGGAAGGGGTCATAAAGCCAAGAAAAAAAGGAAAGAAGGAAGAGAGGAAGGAAAGGAAGGAAAGAGGGAGGGAAGTAAGGGGGTAAAAAGAAAAAGTTCTCTGGGAGTCATTTAATGCCCTGCTCAGTGTTTTTCAAACTGTGTTAAAAGAGCCCTCTCAACTTTTTTTTTCAGATTTTATTTATTTATTTGAGAGTGGGGCAGGGAGGGAGGATGCGCAAGCAGGAGGAGGAGAGGGACAAGTAGACTCCGCGCTGAGCATGGAGCCTGTCTCAGGGCTTTATCTCACAACGCTGAGATCATGACCTGAGCCAAAATCAAGAGTTGGAGCTTAACCGACTGAGCCACCCAGGTGCCCCTGTCTTACATTATTTTAAAATTAAGCTTTTCTATGAAATATTCTAACATTCTAAACATTGGCTTGTTTTCATTTGCCTTTCTGAGTGATTATTCCCCACAGTCAGTAGCCTTGTGCAGAGACTTTATCTTACTCATGACTTTTATCTCCAGCATCTGAGTTCCCAACATAAAAATAGATCAATACACATCTGTGGGACTTAACTAAACAGTTTACTAGAAACTTAATATACCTTAGTTTGAAATTTATATATGAATTTCTGGCCTTTCAACTCAAGAATACTTAACATGACAATTATCTTTAAATTGTAGATCTGATGTGGTTTGTATAAGAAATGAGAATTATAAAGCCTTTTGGAGTCTCTTTAAGGGTTTCTTTTGAGCATAAAAGAATGAAATATTAAGTACATAAGATGTGTATTTGAATCTGTATTGTTGGAAAAAATTCGATGAGAGTGCTGTGTTATCACTGTCTAACAATAAAATCAAGTTTCTTTATACCAGTTACTTTAGTAGATCAGTTAATTCTATGAAACTGTTAGGAAGCATTTCAAGAAAAAAACAAACAGATAACAGCCCATTTTTTTCCCTGAATTTGTAGACTTTTAAAATAGTTACTTAGCAGACATTGACCATGTCCAGCTAGGCATGTATATTTGCCCTTAAAGTGGGAATCCACATTTTAAAACGTAATTTGCTGTTTGATCATTGTTCAAACTTTTCCCTGTCCTCTCCTCCTTGGGTGTCAGGAAGAACGAAGTCATATAGGGTCTAAGAAGCACATTGTTCTAATAATTGTACTGTAGAGGATATAGAATTTTTGTCATAGTGTGGAACTGATGTCATTGAACACAAGGGACCCATGTGAAAAGCAATTAAGACATTAGGTTCAGGTTAACGATTGAAGGGAAGCAAAATTTGCTGCCCCCAAATGTGACTCTTTGGCATAAGGATTATTTTAGGGTGGTTATTTTTAAGAAATCAGACACAGGAGAAGCTGTGAAAACTGAGTAGAAGTTACCCTTTTTGTAAGAGATATTTACATTCTAAGAGAAGTCTCCATTTGTATGGGTGTCTCCCTCTCTGTACTAGGAAGAGAAGAATGATTCTAAATCTCTAGAAACCCTTATCAGTGGAGAAGGCAATGACAAATCTGCATATCAACCTTACCCTTGTTTACTAGGCTTTTCCTGTTAACCATCCATAACTGCCCATCCTCCTGTTTTGTCTTTAGCTAGAGATGTTATATAACGTAGTGGCTTGGGCCATTTTGAAAAGTATTCCTGGGTCTCCCCCATGTGTACAGGAGGTATACACGTTATTAAACTTCTGTTTGGTTTTCTCCTATTAATCTGTCTTTTTATTACAGGGGGTGCAAAGGTCTCAGCCAAGAACCTGGAAGGGTAGATAGAAAACTATTTTTCCTCCCCCACACTATATATATTTACAAAAATATACTTAAGTAAATTGCTCTTTTTGGTGTAACATGAAGTTTAAGAAAATAATGCATTTTCATTTGAATATTTAAAATTTCCCAGGAAATTCATTTTCATGTTTATTCAAGTCAGATAACTCTTTTCCAGACATATTTTTATGTTTTAATTCCAGGAACATTTGCAATTTAATCAGGGAGGATATGAAGTTAACCACCTGCTCTGGCACTGTGTTGCTGCCTGGTCATGTGTTCAGAAGAATAGTCCTCAGCTGAATAAGGTGCTTGAACATCTCATCTTTCATAAAGTGAAGCTTCAAAAGAAATGCTGGTAAGAGGGATTCTATAAATCCAAAGTAATTCATGGAGAAACCTTTGTGTTTAAATGTTAAATAACCTTTGTACTTAAATGTTAATCACACCTTAGTTGACTATGAAAATAATTTATAATCTCAGTTCCAAATGCAAGGGCAATTTATATATTTTGTATTAGTTCATTTCATCAATAAATTGTTCCTATCTCTCTCTCTCTCTTTTTTTTTTTTGCTAGTTTGCATGCATGTATTGCTTAATTTATCTTTATCAAATGAAATTTGTTATTGATAAGAAGTGCCACCCCCCATTTAAAACATCCTTTATTTTTTAAGTTGTTAAACAACAACAACAGTGAGGTACAGTTTATTATCCTTGGAGGAAATATATTGAGATTCTGTTTCTTTATGTCTTACTTGTAAAGTATAACAAAAATAAATCTTGACTGGTAAGTGTTCGTTTCCTCCTGTACATATATTAATTTGAGAAGGAAAAAGAAGTCTTAAATTACTACCAAAGAGGACATGGGTTCAATGGAGGGGAGAAGAATTTTAAAGGAGTATTTCTGAGGAAAGTGATCAGAGGAGATATCCCTTTTCAGTATTTGAGGATAATCAGAGTTTTGAATTCCTCTTCCAATGCTAATGGTAATCATCATCATCATTATCATCATCATCATCATCATCATCATCATCATCTGTCAGGCCATAGCCAAGTTGCAAATTCAATCATCATATAGTTTTCTTAAAATTAGTTCCTGCCTCTGGCTACCCACTGGCTGCCCACTCTACACCAAAGGCCTTTGTGTATATAATTTCTAAGGATCTGGAGGATTCCTTATGAAGGAAAGGTGTTTTCCTAGTTTCATTTGGAAGTTTTTGGGATTCTAGATCAAGTAAAGATTTCTGGAGGATGGCTTAGAGTTTGCTTAATTTCCTAGAAATAGCCTAGTTCAGAAGATGTTTCATCAAGAACTTATTCTGTCTTGTCCTGTGATGGGAGAAATCTACTCAATATTGCAGTTAACAAAGATTGTGATTCTTTTATGTTTTAAAGCTAAGGATAATATCTTTAAATAGGAAAATTACAATGCAAATAGAATATAATTTCAATAAGTATATCCTCATACAGAGTTGATAAATACAACAAAAATTAGAGATTCTCACTGGTGCAAAGTTGGTTATTCTGAAAGCCATGGTGATTCTTTCAGACCACTCTTATTATAGCAAATAAGTTGTAGGGGATTCAAAGATACAATTTAGTTTTCAAAAGGGTATAGAACTATTTTAGCTCTTGGAAGACTCTAATTTGATTTAAAAAGTAAGAGAAATTACATTTTAACATATAAAAATAAGTATTTCAAGACTGTCAAGTTTATTTTC
This sequence comes from Neomonachus schauinslandi, assembly GCF_002201575.2. NCBI lineage: Eukaryota > Metazoa > Chordata > Mammalia > Carnivora > Phocidae > Neomonachus > Neomonachus schauinslandi. The sequence goes on along the minus strand of NC_058409.1, from coordinate 83,649,976 downwards.
AAAGCACTCTAATAATTACCAAATAAACAAGTTTAAAGAAATACTGAGATAGTAAAAGTGGCTGAGTAAGAAGAGCTAATTCTGAAAGTCAAGGAATTGTTTCTTTAACCAGCTTTGTTTTACTGTACTGCATCAACATTGATTTAATTTGTTAATGATTTTTCTTGTTAAACAAACCAACCAACCACAGGTCCCAAATGTTGTCACTTGGACCAAGTTCCCAAACTGGTGTATAATACATAATCTAATTGCAGTTTCAACATCCCCCAGAAATTTAGTCTTAAAAAGATCAGCTAGGAATTTTTCAGTCTGCACCAGTGAGTCTACCACTTAGACCATTTCCATCCCCCTAAAAAGATGAGATCATCTACGTGATGACACCTTGCTTTTCCCCCTAGAAAGCAGCCTCACCTAGAACAATCCTTTTCTTTTGCTAATAACTTTCTTGCCCCAATGACTCTCCCTCTATAAAAACCTTCCAACTCCTCGGAGCTCCTTTCTACTCGCTAGTTGAGGTGTTGCCTGATTCATGAATCATTTAATAAATCTAATTGGAACTTCAAATTTACTTGCTTGACTTTTGTTATTTAACAGTCTTTAAGGTAGTTATTTTTTTATACTTAGTATTTTACAGATTTGGGGCCATTGGAGATCATACAAAACTATTCTGACTTTGCAAATGGAGAAACTGAGGCCATGCTTATTAGGCTTACTAGTGAGTGCAACGAGATTTTTAGGGTCCCAGTACCTTATCCCACTATCATTCTGGCTGCACAAGTAAGGAGATAACTGTTTTGAGGCATCTTGTCACTAAATCCTGGCTTCTCCTTTTCTGGGGAGACATGATGGAAATCAAATGAGGGAGGGGATGGTAGTGTTTAGACAATGCTGAACGAACAGAGGGGTAAACTGAAAAAATTGTGGAACACAGTGACTGTTTAAAATCAAAAGGAAAAGATAATTGTTTAAAAAAAAAAACACTGCCAAATAATTTTGATTGTTTCTTATATTTACTGCTTTTTAAAAAAGGTTTCAATCTTTTTATTTATTTTAATTTTTTTTTTTAGATTTTATTTATTTGAGAGAGAGAGACAGAGATAGGGAGAGAGAGAGCACAAGGGGGAGGAGAGGGAGAAGCACGCTCCCCACAGAGCAGGGAGCCCGATGCGGGACTCGATCCCAGGACCCTGGGATCATGACCTGAGCTGAAGGCAGACACTTAACCGACTGAGCCACCTAGGTGCCCCAATCTTTTTTTTTTTAAGTGATGACTCTAATAAAAATAATCCATTGACATTAAAAGATTAATTTTTAAGTTAGCAATTTGCCTAACTTCTGTTAGTCAAATTTTCTATTGTAATGATAACATTATACCAAATATTAAAGAATTAATTTTTCTTCTCACAGAATATTTAAGTTATTTATGGAATAGTCTATACAGCTATCAAGAAGTCATTATTCCAGACAAAATAAAACAAACTGTGATGTAATTATCAAGATCAAACCAGAAGTGCTTTCCATTTTTGGGAAACTTGAATATTGGTCTTACATACTCCTAAGCCTGGGTACATGTAAAAAAATTTAGAAAATGAACAATGTATTTAGAGTGAAATAGAAATATTGAGGCATCAGGCCTTGATAGTAAATTGAGACTTTGTCAGGATTTGCTGGACCAGATAGCCTTGGAGTTGTGACACTTGGTGGAAGATAAATTCGGTGTAGTACTTGAAATTCAATGCCAAGTGACTATTAAGAGGAGTAACCTGAACAATTTTGTTTTCCATGCATATCAGTAAAGTTACCATAATGATGAATCAATGTTCAGAGATTTAAAATGCAGAGGGGAGACCATTCAACTGATTGATCAGAAGACATTTGATTAACAGTGGCAAAAATACAAGTGAGTGGTTCTCATCTGCCCATTTCTGATGTTATCCATCAGTAGATAATTCATCACGTAAATCTCGGCCTTGCTTCTTATAACCCCCTTTATAAAGATTATACCGTAGAAAAGGCAAGAAATAGAAGCAAGTGGTTTCAGCTGAGCCTGAAAAAGAGCAGGCCCAGATCCACAAAAGGACTCAGGGAAGGCATCACAGAGTTAGAGCGACCTCTGCTCACTAGGGGACAGGGAAAAAAACCCTGCAGAGGAAATGCATTAAAGACAATATATTATAAAACAGGGTGAAGAAGTAGAGAAAAAGGGACTACATGAGCCCCTCCCGGCTATCAGGCACCAGCCTTTATCTGGGAAGTTTAGCTGTCCTGAGCTGCAGATAAGCAGCTTGCTGTAAGGCAGATTTCCGTTTAATATGGTTAAATTTTATATGATGCTTCATACCCTCAATGCTCCACCCTGTGGTTTGGCCTTTTATATACTGCCCCATTTGCTCTGGGAAGATAGCTCAAGCCAGTGCAAAAGGCTTTCTAATCTAACATGAAAATAATGAATTGTGTTTATAATTGAATTGTTAGCTGATGAAGACTGCTGAGAAACGCAGTATGCATTTCAGTAGAGCAGTATAACATATAAAATTATGTCTCCCAAAGCAAAATAGCTGATTTAATGCGCTCCATGAATGTATTCCAGAAAAGCTTGACAACTTAAAATTATATAGACATGGCAAGTGGTTTCCAGAGTAGTATTTGTGTTTGAAATGAATCAAAGAACCAACTTCTTTGTATAGGCAGCAAGGCCTTAATTTCTGTCTAGGTCACTGATATCCACATTGCCTATCTCCTGAACCCCAGTGATTATAACGTTCACGTGACAGTCTAACCAAAACCATTCAAACAACTTTTTTGTCAATGGTCCTCCTCCTCCTTCATGAGCTGAGACTGCAGTGTTAAGTCCTCACTCTTCAGATTCATTTACTGGATTTTTAAATGTATCCTTTGATCGTCTGAGCTAAGTGTAACCAGTCAGTCTACAGCAAGGGTAAATATGTAATTATGCCTTGCTAGGTTGTGGTGCAGTAAAAAAGCATTCAACCTCAAATCAGAAGACCTGAGTTTTAGTCCTATCTCTTGCTACCTGTCTAATTTTGAATGAGTCACTTACCGCTATGAACAGAGTCTGGTTAGCAGATAAATAAAGAGAGTAGCCATTTCAGAGAGCTTTTGAGAGATTTAAATGAGATAAGTAATGAAAACACTTCTTATACTCGGAGTCTCCGCTACTACTTCATGTCCTACTAGTTCAGATCTCAATTATTTTTTTCCTAGAGAGGCTTCTGCCTACTGAATTTCGATCTCCATACCTAACACATGTTAACCAATTTACACACCCTACATTTCGGAACTGTTCCCCTGTTCTCTACCTGCTCTGTCACAACCTTGGTTTAGGCCCTTGTTGTCTCATGACTCTTGAAGCTTTTTAACTGGGCTCTTTGCCTTAAGTTTTCCCCTCAGTAATCTGTCATACTCTGCTGCCAGGGTTACAACCTAAATGTGATTATACCACTCTCTGTCTTAAAATTATTTAATAAGAACTATTTTGACATGACACAGGGGTTACATCAGGGTCTCATAACTTGCCATGATTAGAGAAAAGCAAGGAGAGCAAAAACAAAGACGGAAAGGTCCTGCTACTAGGATTCATTAACGCCAACAAACCAAACAGATGAAGTGCCTGATAGGACTGGATGGAGGTGACAGTTAGTGACCCACCTGGGCCTTCTCTGGTGAAGCTGCATTCCTGGCTTGTCCAACACGCCAGCCCTTCGTTCTTCTCCACTGTTATTCCTGGAGCTCTGAGAATGAAGCTCTGCAAGCAGGAGAAAGAACCCCTTTTAGCAGACATACTAAAGACTAGATTCACACGTAGTCCATCTTTTCTGAGTATCAAAAATCAGACAATGGAAAGAGAAATACATTCTTCAAAGTAGTTTTCATAAAGGGCCAAAATCAAGAATGAAATCCTGCCTGCCCTCTTCATGTACAATGAAGATTGAGCTTTATTTATTTATATTAACCCTCCCTTCCTAGACTGTTAATATAATCTGGAGTTTTTGATAACATTAAGGTTAAATCACTATTTAAAAGTGTTCTATCCCCTCCTTAAAGGATGAGTTATATATCAATATTTAATTTTAAGGGTCATATTTCTGAAATTATTTTTACTTATTTAACTTTATCTATTTTTCCCACTCACTGTCAGGCTTTTACCACTAGGATTTCCCATTCTTAAGCTGTGACATACTATTCATTTCTTGGTTGGTTTGAGTACATTCTAAGTATGGACACAGGCGACCTATTTCATTAGGTGAGCCCTTGTTTATGCACAACTCTAGGCTAGAATAACATTTGTCACCATTCATTTTCCCCTGAAAAGTATAATGTACATTTTGTCTGGAAATAGGCTTCTGTGCCCACAGTTGTTTTTTTTTTTCTCCTAATTCCCACTTTAAATCTCTAAATGTTGCTATGCTATTTCCTAACTTATGATTAGATGTTCAAAGCCAGTCTACTTTTTTTTTTCTATTTTATTTTCAATCCAGAATTTTTTAGGCATATCTTTGTGATTTGGCAGCCAGGATAGAAAAGGCATCCTCCCTTGTCTCACTGGCCATCTTTGGAAACTGTTGAGGTAAATCCTCCACTTTTACTCAGAGAAAAGCCCTGCTATGTGCAGCTGTGCTCAAATGTGCTGGTGACGGGTCTGTGTTTCCTGAAGGCCTTCCATTGATTATTCATCGTTCACATGCTCAGTGCACAGTTCCTGCCTCTCTGAGTTTGGATTATCCATTACATTAAAGTGGAAAACCCATATATGCCTGCACTAAATTTTAAATTAATTTTTGGCTTCTCAGCTTTGGAAAGGTTTTCCTTCATTTGAATTCCATTTTGTTCATAACTTTAACATCTTTAAAGTTCCTTTTTTTTTTCTTTTTTGTAGTATCACAGATTTTCCCCCTTGATTCTATGTTTCTTTGGTTGTTTCTTTCTTTCTTCTTTTAAAAAAAGATTTTATTTATTTATTTAGAGAGAGAGCGTAAGTGGGGGCCGGGCAGAGGGAGAGAAAGAGAGAATCTCAAGCAGACTCCCTGGTGAGCACAGGACCCCAGATGGGGCTTGATCCCATGACCCTGAGATCATGACCTGAGCCGAAATCCAGAATCAGACATTAACCAACTGAGCCACCCAGACATACACTGGTTGTCTCAATGGGAATTAGTAGTGGGTCTCAGTTTGCCAGTTTTCTCCCTTCCAAGCAACTTTTGTAGTTAACTTCCTCATCATGGATTTGAATTATATTTTTGTATTTTAATCTCTTTGCAGTCTTTTGTTTTCTTACCATACTACCTTTCGTCTCAATATCAAGGCTTTTCATTGTCTTTTCCTCTTATTTGGTTTTATTAAAGGTGCTTAAGAGTTATAAAAATATCTTCTGGTCCCTGTAAGAAATCATTTTCAGAGCTATGATCCTCTCTGAGTATTCAGACTGATATTCTCTTTAGCTCTTGCTTTAATATTCTTCACCTTCTATTTTACTTACCTCATTACCTAGGAGAAATCTATAAAAACTTGGTATTTTAAAATAAGAGGTTTGTATTCACAGCATACATAACAGAGTTGTTAAATGCTGCAACACTCAACATGCACTATCATCAGGGACCTTCCTATATTCTTCCTACTCTTTGACATTTTTTTCTTTTGAGGAGAAAATGCCCTCCAGTGTTCCCATTATAGTGTTCCTCCTCCTCCCTGCCTCCTACACACACATTGCCACAGCATGGTTTTCTACCCTTTTTGTCATCTGGAAGTTGCCAGATGAGAGAGATGAGAATGAAGCCCAGAAATAATACTCTGGCTTCTTAAAAAATCAGTACTCCAAAGTAAGGGACTGGCTTTACTTTTTTTCTGAATCTGTGAAAAACACCATAGATGGTAGAGATCATTTTTTCCCCCTTTTAACTTTTATTGGGGGCACGAGGCTAGAATTTCACGAAGTGGAATGTGTGTATTCCTTGCTGCTGTTCTTAATCCAGCTCCATCAATTTTATGATTTGTGGAAATTCCCTTTAAATTGCTACTCTTAGTGACTTCTCTTTCATTCTTAGTCTTTCATTTTTAGGGTTGTGTGCATTTTGACATTGTCAGTGTTTTCTGTTGAAATAACCCTGTGTAAGGGTTGTGACTTGGAGACATTTTAATTCCATCTTTTAAAATTACAATTTGATTATTGAAGAAATCGATATAGAGAAGTAAGGAGAACCTAGGAAAACTGTCTTGAATGCTGATGTTCCTAAACTTTTTACAAGGTTGTGTAGATAGATAGGTCAGTAGCTATTTATGAAGCCTCTTATTTATTTTATTTTAGCAATCTATCATCTATACATTTATTTATTTGATATATTTTAGCTGTTTATATTAGTGTAGAAGGAACAGTGGGCCGGAGTAAGGCTAGCTGAGGTCTAGTCCAGGATCTGGTACTATTTACCTGTGTGCAGTGGTTCACATTAATTTTAAAAGTGAAAGAAAAATTTAAAGTAAAATGAATCAAGTAACTATGTTATTTTGGACAAGCCAGTAGACCTCTGCCCTAGTTTCTTTATTTATCAAATTAGGGGAAATTTTATAATATTTATAAATTACTTTATACATGTTTAATTTCATGGCACTGTAAAACCAAGTCAGTCTACTAATGATTGAGATTTGTACTGTAGTGAGTTCACAAAGAAGCTAGTGCAAAATTTCTAACCTAATCAACTTTGAATTCTTTCTATGTGCATTGATTTTTAGTTTTGAATTTTAACAAACTCCAATTTGTAAGTATTGGTGTTTCTATTCTATTTTTGGCAAAGGTACTTTCACTTACAGAAAATTTTGCAATCAGTAGCATTGATTGAAAATAGCGTGTTTGTGTTGAAGCATTTTTCTACCACAGGAGGCTGACACTAATGGATCTATTTTCATCCATATTTTAGTGGAAGTGCCCTACATTAGTTAAAATTTTCCAGACTTAAAAGAGAACAGAAGAACCAAAATCTTAGGATTGTGACGTATATTCAGGGGCAAGGGGAAGTTCCGTAAAGTCTGAGACTATACTCCTATACTCTCCTTTGCTTGACCTTATTGTGAAGTGGGGTGAGGTGTACTCTGAGAATGACTCACTGGTCATTCACCTCCGAGGGCATCTGGAACTCAGTCACTCTAAGACTTCACAGAGAAAAGTAATCAAATTCATATCCTTTGACTTTGAAGAAATAGTCTTTTTTGTAATTTGATTCAGGTCAGCATTTTCAACCTAGCCATTTCACATAGAGTATTATACTTAAATCTCCTAATAGTCTCTGAAAAATAGGTTTTGCTATATTTACTTATAGATGAGTAGATTCAGACTGAGGTAGGCTATGCAAATTGCCCTATGTCATATACCTAATTAGTGACAGAGCTAAGATTCCATCTGTCATTTTTCTGACTTTAAGTTCATGCTTGTAAACATCATGCTGAGTCTATCAGTTAGGATTCAGTTCTTCTGCATGAAACAGTAACCTAACTACAATGGGATTACCAAATAAGGCACTAATTATTGCACATAACAAGCAGTACACTATTGATATGGAGATTCTTCAGAAAATCAAGACCCAAGCTCCTTCCAGCTTCCTTTTCTTCCATTGATAGTATTGGACTTTTATCCTCATTGTTGCAAGATAGCTGCTCTACCTTCTGGCATCATGTATGTTTTCCAAGTGGGAGGGAAAGGATGAGCAAAGGAAAAAAAAAATCACCTGTTATCTAAATTTAATCTCTTTCTTAATCAGAAAAATAATAGCTTACCTGGAAGACTTTCATAATACACTTCCATTTGTATCTCATTGACTACATCTACATTTATGGCTAGTCCAAGCTTCAAGGGAGTGTGGGGATTCATTTTTTAAGTCAAATTTATTAAGATATAATTTACAAAATACAATAAAATTCACACATTTTATGTACACAGAACTATGACCTTTGAAAAATGCATACGCCTGTGTAATCACAATCAAGATATAGAACACTTCCATTTTGAGGAGCAATGTTAACTGAGCATTTGCTGTTTTGAACAAAACTGAGGTTTATTTCTGAAAGGAAGGAGCAGGCAATAGGCAGCATTGTCATCTTGAGGTTAAATTTTTTTATTGAGGTATAATTAGCATATAGCATTGTGTTAATTTCAGGTGTATGACATAATGGTTCAACATTTGTATATATTGTGAAATGATCACCACAATAAGTTTAGTTTCGATGTCCTTAAATAATGGTTTGGAAAAGCAACACTGGAAGTACCCTTAGGTGAGAGAAGACTTTAGTTATCTTTTTTTTTTCTTAAGATTTTATTTATTTATTTGACAGATAGAGACATAGAGAGAGAGGGAACACAAGTAGAGGGAATGGGAGAGGGAGAAGCAGGCTTTCTGCTGAGCAGGGAGCCCGATGTGGGACTCGATCCCAGGACCCTGGGATCATGACCTGAGCCGAAGGCAGACGTTTAATGACTGAGCCACCCAGGTGCCCCAAGACTTTAGTTATCTTTAACCTAGCTAAAAACAGGAACCTGTATAAATCTCCCAGATCTATTTATGTCTCAATTTTCTAATATTTAAAAAAAAAGATTTCAAAGAAGTCTTGAATGTGTGAAAAATTGTGGTTCAATGAGTGAGATAATTTATGTGAAAGCACATTGAGATCTGTAAAGCTCTATTCAAATATAAAGAATTGTCTTTTTTCCCCATGATTAGAGGTGTTTCCTTTTGAAAATGATAATGAACTTGACTTACTGGCCTGAAATATCACAGTTGTCAAATTCAAATATAATTGTAAAATATGCTAACTCTTTATCAATGGCTTATAAATCAAGGCAATATGCAGCTCTAGGCAGAGGAATTTTACATTTGCATTCTTACCAGTTCTCTTTCAAACTATATCTCTTTCAGTTGGGTGAAAATAGCACTAAATGTATAATTTCCTGAAACTATCAAATATATGTTTCATTTATGACTAATAAATTCTTGTGTGATTTCCCAGTTATTATACAATATTTTGAGTGATAAATCTTGACAATCTTCTAATCAAACAGAAATATAGATTTTAAGAAATTACACTTTTTGTAAAATCAAATAATCTGAACTTTTGGAGTGTTTAGGAAGGTCATTTTTAAATTTGTTCTCTTTTTTGAGAGGAAAACATTCTTGAAATTCACTTCTTAGGTGCAGAAAGTTAAAAATCAAAACCTATTATGAGATTTTGGGGACACTCTAGAACCAGAGCCCTTGATTGCTTGTTATACAGAATCTATGAAGAAATGTGATCTTTTGTGGTATTTATTACTCTCAGAGTTTTGACAGAACTCTACTCTGAATTCAAATATCTTCCCAAAATGTGGTTCTTTCTTGTAGACTTTAATCAGAACCAGTGTCAACCAATACTGGTCTTTATTAAAACTAAATGTATCTGGTAATCTGGGATACTCATTAACTCTGGCCAATTTTTTCATTAAAATTGTTTATTATTGTTTTAATGAAGGTCTTTGTTGTTTTGTTCACAAAATTCCTAGGTTGGATTCAATACTGGCTTTGTTGGTCCTTGGGGAAGCTGCCAAACTAAACATGGTCTGCTTGAAAGCTTTAATGGAACTAATGAGAGATTTTCTTTTAAACATTATGTCTGTTCAAAACCAGGTAATAACAGTATATTGTTAATTTATGTGTTTTAAAAGAACTGAAGAGAAACAAATTTTATTTTTGCCACTATTTAAATTGTATATCATATTAGGGCTTATAACGAGCATAACCTTGTGATAAAAATTTTAATTAAATATAAAAGTAAATGCACATTTGCCATATATCCCAGGATGGATAGATAGATGGATATAGAGAGAGATGTCAAGATATGGAAATAGATTACACACACACACACACACACACATCAGAGGGACTTTAAATTTTATTAACTTGAGGGGGGAGGAGCAAGATGGCAGAGGAGTAGGAGACCTAAATTTCATCTGGTCCCAGGAATTCAGCTAGATAGGGATCAAACCATTCTGAACACCTACGAACTCGACAGGAGATCAAAGAAAAGAATAGCAGCAACTCTCTGAACAGAAAAGCGACCACTTTCTGGAAGGTAGGACATGTGGAGAAGTGAATCCAAGTTGATACTTGGGAGGATAGATGGTGGGGGAGGGGGCCTCCATCAGCCGATACTGACAAGCGATAGAGCCTCGGAACACAAAATTGGAACTTGTAGAAGTCTGCTCCACTGAGGGATGTTGCTCCAGTGGCTAAGCGGGGGGGTGGGGGGTGGGGGGTGGAACCCTCGCTGGGACAGTGTGGTCTCGGGACCCTTGGGGTCACAGGAAGACCAAGGATGCCTGAGTATGGCAGAGCTCCCAGGTATCGGAGCGGGGAAGCTGGCTGCACAGACAGAGCCGAGGAGCAGGCTCTCAGCTTGGGGTTGCCATAAACCATGATCTGAAAAAAAAAAACAAAAAACAAAAAAAAACTGTGATCCGCAGCACAATCGGGCCACTGCTCCTCCAGCAGGGACCCAACAAGTGGCAGATCCAGGGAGATTCCCCTTCCTCCCCCAGGAGGAGTGGCACAGGAGCACGCCGCAGGGATCTGCTGGGTTTGGAGACTCCACACTGAGTCGTGTGCCAGAGATAGAAACGCTGGGTCACAGGTCGGGTGAGCACGGAGTGCGGCTGGAGACCAGGGAGATGGGAATGATTGACTGCTTTTCTCTGGGGGGGTGCACTGAGGAGTGGGGACCTGAGTTCTCAGATCCTCCGGGCGGAGATTGGGAGGCTGCCATTTTCATTCTCCTCCTCCAAAGCTGTACGGAAAGCTTGCAGGGAACAAAAGCTCCCAAGAGCAAACCCGAGCAGATTACTTAGCCCAGACCCGGCAAGGGCGGGACAATTCCACCTCCAGCAAAGACATTTGGGAACCACTGCAACAGGCCCCTCCCCCAGAAGATCAGCAAGAATAGCCAGCCAAGACCAAGTTTACTGATCAATGAGAACTGCAGAACGCCAGCACTAGGGGAATACTGCACATAGAATTCATGGCTTTTTCCCCATGATTCTATAGTCTTTCAAAGTTAAATTTTTTTAATTCTCTTTTTTCTTCTTTTTCTTTTTTGAATTTTTTTCCCTTTATCAACCAACATCTTATCAATCGCTTTTTTAAAAATCTTTTTTATTTTTCATTTTTAGTCATATTCTATCCCTTCATTGTAGTTAACCTTATTTTTCGTATATATATATGTTATTCTCTCTTTAAAATTTTGGGATACAGTTTCTTCTAACAGACAAAAATATACCCTAAATCTCTAGTGTATGGCTTTGTTCTAGTCTCCTGCCTGATCATATTCTCTCCCTTTTTTTTTTTAAATTACTCTTCTTTCTTTTTTCAACCAACTTCTTATCAATTCCTTTTATAAAATCCTTTATAATTTTCATCTTTACAGTCATATTCCAACCCTTCATCATATTTACCCTTATTTTTGTACATATATAAGCTTTTCTTTTTTTAAAATTTTGGGAGGCATTTTCTTCTAACAGACCAAAATATGCCCAAAATCTAGTGTGTGGCACTGATCTATGCACCAGCCTGATCATATTTGATCATATTCTTTTTTTTTTTTTAATCTTTTTCTTTTTTCTTTCTTTCCCTTTCTTTTCCCCTGGTTACAGGTCTCTTCTGATTTGTTTAGTGTATATTTTTCTGGGGTCCTTGCACCCAGTTAGCATTTTGTTCGCTCATTCATCTATTCTCCTCTGGACAAAATGACAAGATGGAAAAAATCACCTCACAAAAAAAGAACAAGAGGCAGTACTGACTGCCAGGGACCTAATCAATATGGACATTAGTAAAATGGTGGAACTAGAGTTCAGAATGACTATTTTAAAGATACTAGCTGGGCTTGAAAAAAGCATGGAAGACATTAGAGAAACCCTTTCTGGAGAAATAAAAGAACTAAAATCTAACCAAGTCAAAATCAAAAAGGCTATTAATGAGGTGCAATAAAAAATGGAGGCTCTAACTGCTAGGATAAATGAGGCAGAAGAGAGAATTAGTGATATAGAAGACCAAATGATGGAAAATAAAGAAGCTGAGAGAGAGATAAACAACTACTGGATCACAAGGGCAGAATTCAAGAGATAAGTGATACCATAAGACGAAACAATATTAGAATAACTGGGATCCCAGAAGAAGAAGAAAGAGAGAGAGGGGCAGAAGGTATATTGGAGCAAATTATAGCAGAGAACATCCCTAATCTGGGGAAGGAAACAGGCAACAAAATCCAGGAGGCACAGAGAACCCCCCTCAAAATCAATAAAAATAGGTCAACACCCTGACATCTAATAGAAAACTGATGAGTCTCAGAGACAAAGAGAAAATCCTGAAAGCAGCTCAGGACAAGAGATCTGTAACCTACAATGGTAGAAACATTAGATTGGCAACAGACCTATCCACAGAGACCTGCCAGGCCAGAGGACTGGCAGGATATATTCAGAGCACTAAATGAGAAAACTATGCAGCCAAGAATACTATATCTAGCTAGGCTGTCATTGAAAATTGAAGGAGAGATAAAAAGCTTCCAGGTCAGACAAAAACTAAAGGAATTTGCAAACATGAAACCAGCCCTACAAGAAATATTGAAAGGGGTCCTCTAAGCAAAGAGAGAGCCTAAAAGTAACATAGACCAGAAAGGAACACAGACAATACATAGTAACAGTCACCTTACAGGCAATACAGTGGCACTAAATTCATATCTTTCAATAGTTACCCTGAGTGTAAATGGGCTAAATGCCCCAATCAAAAGACCCAGGGTATCAGACTGGATAAAAAAACAAGACCCATCAATATGCTGTCTGCAAGAGACTCATTTTAGACCCAAAGACACCCCCAGATTGAAAGTGAGGGGGTGGAAAACCATTTACCATGCTAATGGACACCAAAAGAGAGCTGGGGTGGCAATCCTTATATCAGACAAATTAGATTTTAAAATGTATAAAGTGCCACATACAACAATTGAGCTTTATATAAAAAAGATTCTTTCATAATATAATATGGGAAATTGTATTTCATTGGATTAATTTATATTCTGTTGATTACTAAGGAAATTGAAAAATTGTTCTCTATGTGCACTTTAGCTATTTGTATTTTTTATTCTTTGAGCTAGATTTTATGCAATCTACCCATGGAAAACCTGTTTTTTAATGAGTACATTTTAGAAATATTAGCTGATTATGGTTCTTTAACAACTCTATAAAATTTGAAGATATTTCTTATCATAAGTACAGTATATAGTTTTAATTATGACAGAACGTACTTTGATTATCTAATAACTATTTTCTCATTTTAGGAAGAAGGCTGCAAGGTAGATGATTTTTCCTGGGCCTGGAATGTAGTCTACATGTATACAACAATTCTTGCAGAAATCTGCTTGTATGCAACCACTTCTAATTTGCGAAAAACTGCTTTTACTGGTTTCTGTGTCTGTAAAAGTTCACAAAAAGATATTTTACTCATGGATAAATCAGAAGAACCACCAGAGTTGAAGGAAACAAGTATTTTAGGTCTTTTGGAATATTTCTCTTCAAAAATGTCAGATAATTGTAAGTAAATTATTTCTCAACTTGTTGAGAAATATTTCTTAAATGTCCCTGTCCACATATAGCAATAAGCCTTTTATTTATTTTATTATTTTTATTTACTTTTTTTTTAACCTACAGTGTTTTATTCATTTCAGATATATAACATAGTGACTTAACAATGCCATACATCATGCACAAGTGCACTCCTTAATCCCCATCACCTATTTCATCCATCCCTCCACCCATCTCCCCTGTGGTAACCATCATTTTATTCACTTTAGAGTCTGTTTTGTGGTTTGTCTCTCTCTCTCTCTTTTTTTTCCGCTTTGCTCATTTTTTTTTCTTAAATTCCACATATGAATGAAATCATATGCTATTTGCCTTTCTCAGAATTATTTTGCTTAGCATTATACTCTCTAGCTCCATCCATGTCATTGCAAGTGGCAGGATTTCATTCTTTTCTGTGGCTGAACAATATTTCATTGTGTATATATACTACATCTTCTTTATCCATTCATCTATTGATGGACACTTGGACTGCTTCCATAATTTCACTATTGTAAATAATGCTGCAATAAACATAGGAGTGCATGTATCCATTGAATTAGTGTTTTTGTATTCTTTGGGTAAATACCCAGTAATGTGATTGCCAGATTGTAGGGTAGTTCTCTTTTTAACTTTTAGAGGAATCTCCATACTGTTTTCCACAGTGGCTGTACCAGTTTGCATTCCCACCAATGGAGCACAAAGGTTCCTTTGTCTCACCAAGACTTGTTGTTTCTTGTGTTTTTTATTTTAGCCATTCTGACAGGTGTGAGGTGATATCTCATTGTAGTTTTGATTTGCATTTCCCTGATGATGACTGATGTTGAGCATCTTTTCATGTGTCTGCTGGCCATCTGGATGTCTTCTTTGGAGAAATACCTGTTCATGTCTTCTGCCCATTTTTTCATTGGATTATTTGTTTTTTGGGTGTTGAGTTCTATAAGTTCTTTATATATTTTGGATACTAGCTCTTTATCGGATATGTCTTTTGCAAATACCTTTTCCCATTCTATAGATGGCCTTTTAGTTGTGTTGGTTGTTTTCCTTGCTGTGCAAAAGCTTTTTATTTTGATATAGTCCCAATAGTTTACTTTTGCTTTTATTTCCCTTGCCTCAGGAGACATATCCAGAAAAATGTTGCTATGGCTGATGTCAGAGACATTACTGCCTATGTTCTCTTCAAGGATTTTTATGAGTTCAGGACTCACATTTAGGTCTTTTATCCATTTTGAATTTATTTTTGTGTGGTGTAAGAAAGTGGTCCAGTTCATTCTTTTGCATGTAGGTGTCCTTTTCCCAATACCATTTGTTAAAGAGATTGTGTTTTTCCCATTGCATAGTCTTTCCTGCTTTGTTGAAGATTGACCATATAATTGTGGGTTTATTTCTGGGTTTTCTATTCTTTTCTCTTGATATATGTGTCTATTTTTGTGCCAGTACCATAATGTTTTGATAACTATAGCTTTGTAATATAACTTGAAGTCTGGAATTGTGATGCCTTCAGTTTTACTTTTCTTTTTCAAGATTGCTTTGACTATTCGGTCTTTTGTGGTTCTGTATAAATTTTAGGATTGTTTGTTCTAGCTCTGTGAAAAATGCTGTTGGTATTTTAATAGGGATTGCATTAAATGTGTAGATTGCTTTGGGTAGTATAGACTTTTTAACGATATTTGTTCTTCCAGTCTATGAGCATGGAATCACTTTCCATTTCTTTGTGTTGTCTTCAATTTCTTTCATCAGTGTTTTATAGTTTTCAGAGTACAGGTCTTTCACCTTGTTGCTTAGATTTGTTCCTAGGTATTTTACTTATAGATGTAGTATTTTGTCAATGTTTTCTCAACCCAAGTGGACAAGAAAATAGATGTTTCTGGTTGTGCAACATATTTAAAGATTTGATCTGCAATAGAGAATACACATATCAAAATTGCCTCTTTCACAATCAGAAGTCAATCTGATTTCAATGACATCAAACTTCTTGTACAAGCCATAAATAATACTGTGTAGGCGTTGTCAACATGATTACCGGGGAAGATAAGTGTGTCTTTTTGGAAAGTGACTTAAAGAACCTGGAGCTGCCTCTGTATTTAATTGAAAATGATTTTTTCGCATGATTTTATCTTTCAAGTGAATAAATTTTTAGAGTGAGAGAACCAGTCTTAAGTCGCACAGATTTGTACTTTAATTCTACAACTTATATCTTGGAATCCTAGGTCAATTTATTTAATTTTGCTGACTGATTTCTTTACCTGATAATTATGATAAGACTGCTATTCATATCATAGGGCTTTTTGTGAGAAAAAACTATGGAAACATATAAATACTTGGCATAGTACCTTGTGCATAGTAAAGGTCCAATAAATGTTAATAGATGTTATGGTTGTTAATGTGGTTGTTAATATTGTTATAATGAGAAAACATCAGTGAGGAAGGATTTTTTCCCCGAACATTAGATGTACAGTTTATATCCTCAGAATCCTACTTTATTTATGTATAAAGGTATAAATGACAGTGAAAAATATTTTTAAATGGTATATGTAATATATAAATAGTCTCTTGTGAATGAGTCAAATAGTGTTCCTTTGGACCATATTTATATAAAGGCCTTAATATGAAAAAACACTTAAAATCATAGTTTTGTGAAGGCAATGTTATAGGAAACTAATGATTTCCATGAAGATAATTTCCTGGTGATCTGATCTGATATGAGAGCGGAACTTAAAGAATCTAGAAAAATGGATGACTACTTAGAATGTTCTGTTTTTATTCTGAGGTTTTGTGTCAAACAAATTTTTCATAGAGTCAGATATTTATTAATTCTAGAGTGAGGTCTCTGCCCAGTGACTGGAGTGCTGCCTTTTAGTGGTTTTGAGTGGATGGAAATTTCTATGTATGCTTATAAATACCAATTATACATTTAACATTTGCTACTATGGACTTAACTGTGTCTCCCAAAGTTCATTTGTTAAAACTATAACCCACAATGTGACTGTATTTGGAGATGAAGTTATGATGGTAGGGCCTGATATGTTTGAATTAGTGTCCTTATAAGAAAAGACACCAGAGAGCTCACTTTCTCCAATATCTGAGGACACTGAGAAAGCAGCTATCTAAAAGTCAAGAAAAGAGCCCTTACCATAAACAGAATCAGTTGGCACCTTGATCTTGGAAATCCTAGCCTCCAGAACTATGAGAAAATAAATCAATTTCTTATGTTTAAGACTCTAAGTCTATGATATTTTGTTATGGCAGCCCAAGAAAACTAATATACCTCCCCAGAGTGTTGTGATATAGGCAGGTCTGAATATGCTCAAATGCCTAGTAAATCCTTATTTGAAACACAGATTTTTACAGCATAGTCTCTATTTTGTATTTATTTTCATTTATTTATTTACTTATGTACTTATTTATAAGTTTTTAATCCCAGTTAGTTAACACAGTGTTATATGAGTTTCAGGCGTATGATATAGTGACAGCATAGTCTTTAGATGAGACAATTTTGAGCTGGAAAAACATGAGGGAAGATGATAAAAATTAATTTATTTAAACACACAGAATTTTTGCTTGATCCCTGTTGAATTCCAATTTTGAGAAATATTTTGCCTTGATGGGTCATAAAGGATAACAATAGTTAACATTTATTGAGCTCTTACTATATGTCAAGCATGAGTCTAGGCTGATTCATTAATCATTACAACAAGACTATACCTAGATATTCATATTGTCCTCATTTTATAGATGAGAAAACTGACGCACTGAGTTCATTTGTCCAAGGAAATATAGTTAGTAAGCAGTACATCTGAGTCTTAACCTAGGCAGTCTGGCTTCAGAGTCCATACTAACTACCTCACTATACTGAACTAACTAAATTAATTGACCTACTGAATGAAAAATTTTAAAAAATTATCCATTTGCATTTTGAAGAATGTGAAAAAGATGACTTTGAGGAATTCTGGCAGTCATTATCCTATAGCACTCTTTGTAAAAAGTATTTTCATAGACTTTGTACATGGTCCTTATTTCTAATGTAAATTCTTGGGCCTTGTTCTAGAATTTTGGATCAAAAATCCGAAAAGTGGAGTGTAGGAATCTGTATTATTAAGCCTAGAGAAAACCTAGCCTATAAATTTAACTGTTAAACAAGCTGGTAAAACATAGAGGAAAATATCTTTCTTGCTTGTTATTGCAGACCTTTATGCATCTATTCAGAGAGTATTTATATCAGATGATTTATATATAATTTTACAAAGAGGGAAACATAGCTTTGTGTTGTACACTATATTTGAAATGCCATATTCTATGCTCCTACTTTGGTTTTCAGAGTGTTAAAATGATAGGCTTTTATCAAGCCTTGATTATCTGGAAACTGTGTTGTGAAATTAACACTTGAAAATGGTGTATTCTGTGAGAAACCTACAGAAACTGATTCAGTGTGTCTTGTATAGGAAATACATAATAAATGATAGAACCAAATATATCACAGAATAGTAAAAATTTTGTTGCTCATGTTGTCCTCATCCAACGCACAAATCTCTAGTAGACCCATTTGCAAATAGTCCACAGTAACATTCTGTTTAAAAGTCAACAGAGATTAGAACTCCCTATCTCCCAAAGTAGGTCATCCCACTTTTAAACACTGTGAAAGATTCTTCCTTATATTAAAATGAAATCTATCTTTCTAACTTTGGTTTAAGTTTTCCCTCCTAGAGGTAATAAGAAAAAAAAAAAACCAACTCTATTCCATTTCCCACATGCAAGCTCTTCAAATATTTGATGATAATTGCATTGGTTCTCTTTCTCCACCTCTTCACTTTGCATTCATCTCCCATCTCTGCTTACTGCCAAGCTCCTGTGCTAACTTTTCATAATATGTGAAAAACAGATTTTCAATATGGTTTATGATTAGCTTCTTAAGATTGCTGGAAGGTTGTAATGTTGTTAATGTTAAATTGGTAATAATTCATTCCAGTATTATGATGTGAAGACATGTGAGACCCAAGTATTTTTTCATTCAATGTCTCTGAATGAGAAAAGTAAATATGACATTCTTCCTTTTTCATTCTTTTGTTGAGAATTATTTTCTTAAACTGGTTCTGCAATGATTTAGTGAATGAAATATACATCACAGTTGTAAAATAACTTTGTATGCTACATTTTGATTCATTTTAACTTAGGAAAAAACATTATTACAGAGCAATAACTCCTTTTTAAAAAGCAAACGCAAGTTAATGGGAATCTTAAAACCAATTGAAATGTTTAAGGGTACTCTATTAAATCTTCAATATACCTTTTATCTTGGTGAAGGTTATTCAGAAAAATATTCAGTAACAGTATTGTGTTTATTATATGTGGAAAATATTTAACTCCTTTAAAAATCCATGTACATGTTAGTGATGGAATTCAGGCAGTCCTCATAATTCACAATTCTTTGTGTTGACAAATCTGAAAGTATAGTACCCCTGAGTATTTCATATATATATGTAAGTTAACCAAATGTATCTATTTGTCTTTTTTAAAAATTATTTTATTGTTGGGAAGAGTACTTTACATGAAATCTACCTTCTTTCTTTTATTATGTTATATTAGTCACCATACAGTACATCATTAGTTTTTGAAATCTACCTTCTTAAAAGTTTAAGTGTACAATACATTATTGTTGACAGTGGGTACAGTGTTGTATAATAGATTTCTAGAGCTTATTTATCTTGCTTGATTGAAACTTTATGTCCATTGATTAGTAATTTGAATTTCTCCTTTCCCTCATTTTCTGGCAACCACACTCTTTGATTATACTCTTTGATTTTATGAATATGATCATGTTAGATATCTCATGTAAGTGAAACCATGCAGCATTTGTCGGTCTTTCCATGACCGTCCTCAGCATGATATCCTCAAGGTTCATCCATGTTGTTGCATATGGCAGAATTTCCTTCATTTTTAAGGCTTAACAGTACTCTATTGTGGATGAATACCACATTTTCTTCATCCACTGGCTTTATGTTAGACATAAAATTGCAAAAATGAGCAATTATAAAAAAGTTATTTAAAAAACTTTTTGTAATAATCATCTTTTACTTACTCCAGGATAAATTATATTATTTCTTACTTCTCAATGTAGGATATGTTTGAAGATTTATCTTTGATCTGTTCTCAGGTATGCTATCTCTCGGTTTAGTCTATATCTTTTAGAAAACACAGTTGTATTTTAAAAATGAAGAAGAATTCAGAAATCATTAATCCAAAGTTCTACATGCCCTGCTTTCTTTTGGAGTTATTTGTAGGTCTGTAACTCATCTTGCTTGGTATATCATTCTTTATTTCTTTCTGTCATCCTTTTAAATAAAACATAATTTTCAAAAGAGATATCATTGACCTCACAATTTCTCTAAAAACCCTATGCATCTGAAATAATCTCTCAGCTTGTTAATATAGGTGACATGTGTCACTCAATGCAGCCAAATATCATTCACTGAAAATTAATTAAACCCAACTCTGAAAAAAGTATCAATTCTGTCAGGCTTGTGAGACAGAAAAAAATTAGCAGACTATTCAGTTGATGTCATGATACTGACCACATAAAATGTATGTTTTTTATTTGTATGGAAGTACAGAGAATATTATATGGCTTAAGGAACAAATAGATAATCCAGTCCAATTGAATAAGGATATTAGATATTTATTCTCTCTGCCTCTCATATTTCTATATGCTACATGCTGTGGAACATACGAGATAAATATATGGAACAGAAAAGCTAATTTACTAATATACGTAACCTCATGTTTCTCTGAACTTTCTTTTGTACCTCTCCAGTGGATTTTACCAAATTATAGCTTGTATTTTTAATAATCATTTTATTTCTCTATGTTAGTTAGGAGTAGATTTGGCTCCCTGTAGTAAAAAATACGTTAGATTAAATAAAATAAAAATTTATTTTTCTCCCACATAAAATAAATCCAGAAATAGGCAGTCTAAGGTTGGTGTCAGGGCTTAAGAGGTTCTCAGGGAGGCAGGTTCATTTTCTTTTGCTATTCTGAGGGTGCAGAAGGGAAGAATAATAATATTCATTTTCTACTGTCTTCTTAATAGGAAGTACCACATAGCATTATTGCTGTAAACTCATTGGCTTAAGTGTAATCATATGGCCACACCTAAGGAGAGTTTATTTTGTTTTCTGAGTATCAATCAGCCGAGCTAAAAGTAGTGATTCATATTACTAAGGAAGAAAGGGAGACTGGATATTGTGAAGTAATTTACAATCTGTGCAAAGCTTATTTTACCAAGTTTTGTTCTCTCTCAGGTCGGGGAATAGGTTTTAGCCTTTATTGCTTCACCCTACATTACCTAATGCATTGCCTCATTCAGAGTAACCTCTCAATAAATAAAGTGTCGAATATATGAATGGATGAAAGAAAGGAAATGGATACTGTATTAAGATATGATGAGATGACATTTTCAATTCAAAATGGTTATTTTTTAAAAAGATTTTATTTATTTTTCAGAGAGAGAGAGAGAGAGAGAACACAAGCGGGGGGTGGGGGGAAGTGGCAGGCAGAGGGAGAAACAGGGAGAAGTCCCTGATGCAGGACTCAATCCCAGGACCCTGGGATCATGACCTGAGCCAAAGGCAGACGCTTAGCTGACTGAGCTACCCAGGCATCCCTCAAAATGGTTATTAAACATCATCTTTATACATTGCTTATCCACTTATTCTCATTCTTTTTTTTTCAAAAATAATTAGCACAAGTTCTTTTCAATTCATAAAAGAAGAGTTGTCCATTTGTTTACTCATTATAATGTGAATGTGCATTATGTGCATCATTCTATATTAATGACTCATGGAGCATCAAAGAACTTAAAAACAACTTTGGATAAACATGGCTACGACATGGTTATGGAAAGTAGGACTCAATCTGTCGTTCATTTGAATCTGAATTTGGAGAAGGGAAGAAGATGCAGATGGGGGGAGTAAGGATGGGGAGGGCTAAATAAACATGAAAAGTTAAGAAGCCATTATGGAAACCAGCCAATCAGAAATGGGTCCTTGGGGTGGGGAAAAAAAAAAAAAGAAATGGTTCTTGGTCTTGGAATCTAAAGTTTGAAATATACAATATTAAATGCACTGAATTTCAGGATGAATCTGTATTTCTCTTTAAATATTTGATGTTTTTGGTAGCACTTGATAAAACTTGCATGTGAGGAAAATTCATTTGGACATCAGAATATCTAGACTTGCTGAGTAGACACATTCTACTCTTATCTTGAACATTATGAGTTCTGTTAGTTCACTGAAGGCAGGGTTTGTTGTGATGATTATGGATTCCTACTTCAAAAATGTCATTAACTTATCTGTAGAAAAATCTTCAATTTCCCCACAAGCACAGGTTTATTTACAGAGAAACTAATGACATTTAATTTTCAGGGCCTTTCACCACATAGGACACTTTCTTTCTCTTTCTTTCTTTCTTTCTTTCTTTCTTTCTTTCTTCCTTCCTTCCTTCCTTCCTTCCTTCCTTTCTTTCTTCCTTCCTTCCTTCCTTCCTTCCTTCCTTTCTTTCTTTCTTTCTTTCTTTCTGTCTTTCTTTCTTTCTTTCTTTCTTTCTGTCTGTCTTTCTTTCTTTTCTTTCTTTCTTTCTTTTCTTTCTTTCTTTCTTTCTTTCTTTCTTTCTTTCTTTCTTTCTTT